>NW_021634039.1:0-32356 GCF_004799145.2 Neltuma alba | reverse complement strand
CTCTCCAATCCTTAATGTGAGACATATCCAACTAATTCAATTATATTAAGAAAGTTAGGTAAATTAGTTAATTATAAAAAATATGACATGTTTTTTTCCTAAAAACACCACAATCATCTTCCTTAATATCCTCGCTCCCTTTCCTACTTGATTATGGTTGAGAGAATATCAATAGAGATCATAGATATAAGAAATAGGCCTTATATTTGAAACAAAGAATGCCACATCCCAATTTCTAGGTCTACAAGCCCAAAAAGTAGCCTAAAGAATGTAGGCTACCTAAAACAGCCTTCCTTTGACCCCTCAGAGTATGTATTTGGAAGCATTACGATTCAAGTGATTCACAAACTAAGCCCATAGATTGAAAATTTGCAATTGGTTCTTGGGTTACTGTTCACTGGTTAAATTCCAGATTTTGGTCTAATTTTGAAAAATCATAAAACTAATTCTATAAAAATTGTATTGAGGTGCTTCAAAATTTTATTTGAAGCTCTCTTAGTATTCTCAAGGAAAAAATATCAAATTAGACTTACCTTAAGCCAATTCGTACAATTTAATCCATGAAAATCACTGTTCATTTGGTAAATTCTAGAACTTCTAGTTTTCTTGGCTCAAATTTGAAAATTCGTATCTCTTAGTGTACATATCCAATTGAGATAATATACCTATCATTTTAAAGCTTGGGTGTGTAATTATGTCTGCCAAATTTCATGACTTAACTCATTCATTTGATAGGTCAAACTAGAGCTGGAAACTGACTGCTCCAGGACCTACGTTTTATCCATTGGACAACTCTTGCTTTAATTCTTTTTATTGTTTTGGCATGCATAGCTTGGCTCTATCCCTTATATTCATTCTTATACATTTCCATTCATGCCATAAACATTCTAAACAAATATATTGCATCATTGGCATTCATATACGTAATTTACATAATAAGAGAATTATACATAAATCTTTAATCAATCATTAACATCAATAATTCTCCACTTTCTTCTCCTTCCTTCTCATGCTCTCTCACGCAATCATTGTGCATTATTGATTGACCTAAATATTTGGTTAGGGAGGGATGAGATTTGGAAGAATCTCATTAGTAAACAATAACCACCCAAACATATATGGCAAGCTTGGCATTTATAACATGCTTGCAACCAACATCTTTATAACATAATGACATGTTTAGAAATCATCATGCATTTACCATAAAATACATAGGCCTATGGCACATTTCAAACGTATTCACAATAACAATAGATGAGTTCCTAAAAGCATATAACATCAAAAAATGTCATACATGCAAGCAAATACCAAGCACATAAGAATAAGGTCAAGTTTGCTACATTGTGTCTTTAAACTTTCTCTTTACATCCCCTTGCTCCTTTGCTACCAACCATTAAGGTTGCTTGCTCAACCTTTACCATTCATATTTCTTAATGTCTCATGACCTAAATGTATCAATACATCATTTTCATTCATTCATTAGAGCTATGGTAATCAACAACATCAACACTTTATTTTCTCTAAACTATATTAACTTCTAACTTTTGAGCTAGATTTACAATCTTTCTAAAATTAATTCCACATACTATTCTTCTCACACAATTTTGCATGTAGAATCCATTTTAAAGCTCAAAATAATCAAAATCAAACTCCTTCCCTATGAACCAGCCTTGGCCAAATAGTATGCCTTTAGGATCCAAAATTTCCATTTTCAATTCTAATGCTTCCAAACTTATTTTCTCACCTTTACCCCACACAATTTTTTATTTTAAACACATTGGTAGCATTAAAATCATCAAAATCACATCCTAGGTATAAGAACTAGGTCTGGCTGAATTACTTATCAAGTTGCACAATTATGAAATTCAACTAATTTCAACATAAAACCACTTGATTCTTGTTCCTCTCAAGCCTTTAATATTATTCTAAGGTCAATTTCATCTTTCCCTTAACTTAGAGATTTCTTGCAGCATGCCCCCTAGGGTTTCAAGCTCTCAAAAATCATTAAAATCCATAACCAAGCTCAATAATAACACGAGTAGTGAAAACTACATCAAAAACTATAAACATACCTTGTTTTAGAACTTAATCTTGTATGGGATTACTTGGCATTTCTCTCTCCTTCTTTTTTCTCTCTCTAGAATTCATTTTGCAAGAGTTTCCCCATAGGTTCCATGGCTTGCATGAAATGGGGGAAGAAAGAGGGTATTTATAGAAAACAAGGTTGAATCTTGGCCATTGATCTCAAAAATATGTGGCTTAATCTCGAATGTCCATTTTCCCTTTTAATCTTGTGGTGACAAGAATCCTATGACATCATGCTTAAATCATCAAGCCACATGTCTTCAATCCAACCGTACATGTGTCCTTTTACTAGAAATTTCCAACATTATCCATGAATTTTGAATTTTATTTAATTAATTTCTTTGAGTGGGCAGCAAGTCACAAAATTGGGCTCTCTTATAGGCCCAATGTGGGTCCCACACATGGTCTAGGATGGCCTAAAAAGTTGGCCCACCAACCAAATCACAATCACAAACCATTTCAACTCTTTTTCGGTTACTATCCACTTGTAACATTTCGTAATTTTTATAGGCCTCCAAAAATTTATTTCTCTCCATAATAAATCCCCTTTTCATATAAGAATATTATCTGAAAATTTTCAAAATTTGTCTCCATCTCTAGATATTTATTTTGAATTTTCCCTGATTAGGCCTTTATTAGTAAAACTGTGGGAAATAAATTCTCCAAAATTAATTCTTGTACTTTCAAAGTCTAAAACTAATTTTATAAATTCATTCCTGCATTTAGATAATTTATCCATTTTTTCAAACTTATTGAGGCCTCTAGCTATTTTAAATAATTATTTTTCTTTAATTTTTCTATTATTTTCCCGCAAACCTCTGTTTTCAGAAAATTCAGTAATAAGCCATTTTATACTATTTTCACCTTTTGGGCCTCAATTGAGGTTCCAAGCCCTCTAATTTACACCTTACCCTTTTTTTAGAAATATTTTACAATTTTCAAGCATAATTTCTATTTTTACCCTTACAAGCCCGAAACTTTGCAAAATTTCAATTTTGCCTATGGTTAGACTTAACCTCATAATTCACCTCATTGAGACCTCTAACATAACCTTTAGCCTATATTTATCACTATTTCTCATTCCTAACCCTAAGACTTCATCCGAATTTATAACTTTCTTTTTTCTCAATCCCAGAAAATTTTCCTTTGCGATTTAGTCCCTAGGAATCCTTTTGTCTTTTCAGAGAATCTCTAGGACCTCTGCCAAAAAAGGTCTGGTAACCTGCCCATCTCAGGCTAATTCTGGTACTTTTAGGCCTAAAAATTGGAATGTTACCCTACCAAGCCCCTTGAGTAGAAGTCTTAAAGATGTGAAAGGAATCTAGGGTATGTTTGGATGAAACCAAACCGTGGTTTGGAAAAGTAATTCTGGAGAATAGATTCTGTGGAGAATAGATTCTGAGAAAAAATGATTCTGAGAAGTGAGAGTGTTTGGATAGTTATTACCAGAAGCACTTTTTACATGTGGAAATTACCAAAAAGGATATAAGTTAATATGATAATTATATAAGGGATAGATTTTATGATATATTTTGATTTGAAGAAATAAAATTGTTAATGAAAAAAATTTTACTAACATAATTAATAATATATAAGATAATATAATTAATACATAATTAATATGTATATATATATTTATAAAACATAATATTAAATATGTTTATAGAAAAATGAATTTTTTTTTTGCTAACAGAAAAATATCAATTTTCTTTAAAGATTTTAAACATGAAATCCCATAACATTTTTCAGAACTACTTTTTGTAATAACATACTACATGTATAATAACCTCTGATGTTTAAGGCAATTAATTAATTAATTGTCACCACACATATATATTCATAAAATATAAGAGTGAAAATATTTTTAGAGAAGATGAATTATTTTGTTGCAAACAGAAAATCATGTATTTTTCATGAAGATTATAAACATAAAATGAGATGATATTGTTTGATAAAATAGAATAAACACGTCTTAAAACAATTTATTAATTATTAAAGTAAGTAATAATTAGCTTGAGAATATAAGGTATAATATTAATAAAAGAAATATAAATAAAGAAGTGTCATAATCATTAAGATGATGCATCGATACAAAGCATTTGTAATAATTTTTGTTTTTAACTACATATTACAATCTATGACAAAAGGAAATAAATAAGACATGACTACTATCCTTGTATTGAATTAACAAGTTCATCTCTTATGCTGTCACGAACCTGAGCCATGTAAGATGAAGATTGAATTGATGAATGTATACGTGAAAATCCAACCCCATCATCATCTTCTTTTGCATAAGTACCTTCTTCTTCCAACTGAACGAATCTAGGATCAGTAATAGATGTCGTTCTAATAAAATTATGTATAGCCATCGTTGCACAAACGATTTTAACTTGTGTTTCATAATCATAGGATGGCATGTTTTGTAAGATTGTGAACTTTTTTTTCCAAACTCCGAAAGTTCTTTCAATTGTACTCCTTAAACTTGAATGGAAATAATTAAAGACCTCGTTGTCATTTTCAAACCCAGATGTCCTTTGAAAATCAAGCAGATGGTAACGCTCCCGTCTGTATGGGCCGAGATATCCATTCGGTGTTGGGTATCCAGCATCCACCAAATAATATTTTCCTATATAAAAAATGAAATTATTGTAAATTATGTTTCTATTGTTAAGCTAAATATAAATAAAATGTAGGAAATAAAAAAAATACCTTCAGGTGGATGGGGAAAGTTCATTGAAGGAGTTATGAGGACATGATCAAATATCTAAGCATCATGTGTGCTACCTTCCCATCCGGCCAAGATAAAAGTAAAACACATGTCCCAATCACAAACCGCCATGACATTTTATGACACTGTTCCTTTCCTAGAGATAAATTTAGTTTGATCTGTTGCACTGACAACGCAAGAAACATGTGTGCCATCAATTGCTCCAATAGCATGTTTAAAAAAAGGCCAGTACTTACCAAACCGAATTTTTTTATGAACATGCCGGAATTTTGGATCTTTTGGTTTGATATTAGACATGGCAAGTCTACAGCATGCCATTAGGACATTATGAAAATGTCTGCTAATTGTCTCCCCTGAATGTTGAAATCTTTCTTGTTGCATTCTGCTACTAAGTGCATGGCCAACGGTATGTAAAAACATTGCAACTGATTCATGTAACCCTATATTTTTAGTTTCTTTTAGACCATGTTGTTGTAATTGTTCCACCAGACTTAAGAACACATCCTGTTCCATCCTAAACATGTTATAGCAACGACTGGGATTGCCATCTAAAACATCCCTTACCCATAAGCTGCCTGTATAAGCACTTGTATGCCGAGGCTCCTTACATAAGTTCAAAGTAGCGTATGCACCGACCAATGCTGCAACTTCGTTAACCCGTTTTTTTCGTCCCTTAGCATGCTCTTCCACATGTTTAATTTCATCATCCATATTCATTTTATCATGTGCACATACACCTAAATTTTAGAATTCTTACGTAGAAATTACGAAACATTTATAAAAGTTACAGAGTTGTCTGATTCATATAACAATCCACTAGTCACATAAAACGATACACATATGGAACTGTCTAATATAATAAACAAGTCATAAATTCCTAGTGTAATACTCCAAAATAGGCAGAAGTTGTTCCTTCTGATCCTTCAGAGCTGCATACATTTTCCGTGCCTCCGGCCGTTCCATAAGGATTTGTGTGCACCGTCTAAAGAAATCAAGATCACTGACAACTTCAAGAACTATTTTGAGGTGAGACAGGACTCCCCTAATTGAAATCGCATAAGCACGCGCTTCTTCTTCCAACCTTCTTACGTAGGATTAAGGTTTTGATGATCACAAAGTAAGTAATAAGTGTTTCAGTATGTTGACAATTATCTGATGGATCAAGGACTTATCGATAAGCTGATAGATAATATCTCTGAACAATCAAGTAACTTAGCAGAAACTTTGATCGATAACTTGTTAGATAATGTGTTGATCAATCAATTGATCGATCATTGTTAACTTAGTTGTGTCTAAAAGTCTACAGTAAATTATCAATCACTTGATCGATAATCAAGAATGATCGAACATCAGTCAGATAAAGGGACATAAATCTGATAGGCATTTATCGATAACATAATCGATAAACAGATTCTCAATGAGAAGACAGATAAATGGTAATGCGCTCTACTCATTCTATGTTTTGCTTTAGTCACCATTTATCGATCAGTCATTTATCGATAATATGATCGAACATTGCTTCATAACCCTCTCTACATACAGGTACTTATCCAAGTAGCTTATCGATCATCTGATCGATCAGCAAATTATCGATCACATGATTGATCATTGGTATTTCATTTTTAAATCATGGTTCTTCGATCACCGGATCGATAATCAGATTATCGATAATATGATCAATCATCGCACTTACATGTCTACCTTGTTTTTCACATAACGTGATCGATAAATCAGTTCTTTGACTTTATAAGATTAAACCTCTTTATCGATCACTTGATCGATCATTCATTAATCGATCACCTATTCGATCAACCAACATAACCTGTGTTTTCACTAAATATACTTTTGCTTATTGTTTATCGATAAGGTTATCCATCATCTATTTATCGATAATGTGTTCAAAAATTATTGCTTTAAATTCTGTTCTATAACGCATTGTTTATCGATAACCTGATCGATCAATAAGTGCTCGATCACTTGTTCGATCGTGGAGCAATTTCAATTTAAACTTCAACCAGTCATGATGTTTCTCAAAATTTATCATCTATTTCATTCAAGCTTTTCTCAGCCTTCATGTTTGTCTTAATTCTCTACTTAAAGAGATTCAAAATCAAAAGCGACCTTGATCTTCTTTTTCTCTACATATCAATATAAAGTCACTATTTCATTTATCGATCACTTGATCGATAAATCATTAATCCATCACTTGATCAATAAACTTAGTTATTTGTTTCAAAAGTTCTTACTCTGAATAATCGATAACCGGATCGATCAACCAGTAATCGATCAGTACTTCAATCAAGCATGTCTAGTTATTGCTTAGCACATTTAACAACTGAATGATTCTACTTGTAAACTATGAATGTTCATTTTATTATTTGTTCGGTTCTGCTTTTGATCCTACTCTGCAAAGAAAAACTTATTGAATTAATGTATTATTGCATTTTACAAAGAAAAACCCAACGGCTCTCCAACGATTATCTAAGTAGCCTGTAACCTACCTTGTCAGAAGCATTAATGGCAGAAATCGTTGCAATTGGAAAACACGAAACCGGACTCTCAACAGCTAAAAGCTCTTCCGTCTAACGGTTATTAAACTACCTCAACTATAAAAGACGCGAAGAAGCATTAAATGAATAGATTGAATACGCGAGCTACCCTCTGTTGATAATTTACTGTTACATTCAATACTCTGTTCTTCCATACACCGAGCTTCAGGGATTATCATTTATTCACTCTATAAGAGAGCTTATATTTTTCATCATTAATCACGTCTTGTGTGAAACTCAAGAGTGTGGACTCTTGAGTGGGATTGTAACCTTACGGGTAGTAAGGGGGAGTGATTGAGAGTATCAATTACTGTACTGCGGCACCAAGAGCCCGATCAATCTTGGAACATAGTGGAATACTCAGAGGTAATCTGAGGACTAGACGTAGGTCAAGTGGTTGAAACCGAACTAGTATAAATTCTGTGTCCACTTTTCTACGGTGAAATCTCTATAACTCACACTCTCTGTTTCTGTAACATCTAGACTTTTAGGCCTAGAAGTTCCAAAACTAGCCTAAATTAAATAGGTTACCAGACCCCTGTGAGCAGAAGTCCCAAAGATGAGAAAGGAAGTTAAAGCAGTTTTAGGGACTAAACTGCAAAGTAAAAGTTTTCAGGGGCTCGAGTATAATTAAGGTTAGAGGCTCCAATAAAGTCTCGAAGGCCCAAAAAGAGAAAAGAGACTAGATACAGGCCAATGGGTAAGTTAGAAACCTCAAAGAGATGGTTCTATGAGGTTAGGCTTAAGCAGGGGTAAAACCGTGAATTCAAAAAGTTATGACCAGCAAGGGCAAAAATGGAAGAGTGTACAGAAAATTCCAAGAAAATCCCAAAAAATGGGAAATAATATTCTAAGACTCTTCTATGAAGAGAAAAGATGAAAATACCCCTGAGGCAGCTTAAATGGAATTTATGAGGTTGTGACCGGTAAAAAGTATACCGTTTGAGGTAATTATTTGAAATAGCAAGAGACCTCAAAAGTGTATACAAAAATGAGGTTAAAGGGTTGAAAGGTTGTACTAATTTATAAAATTAGTCCCACAACCAAAAGGCCAGTAGAGTGGCTTTAAGAAATTAAAGAGCCGGTTTTGCCGATAAAAGGGTATTTTAGTAAATGAATTTTTATGCAAGGCTTAAAGGAAGTGTTATGGGCTAAGAAAATTCATAGATACTCTCTAAAATTAAAGAGAATTTATGGATCTGACAGAAAATAATTACAGAGGCCACAGCACTGTAATTAGAGAAAAGAAGTTAAACCCGGAGTAAAAGTGCACCGATAAAGTATTAATCAGAGTCTTGCACTTTACTTGGGCCACAAGTCGCCACTTGTCAAGCCTTTAATGGATGGTAATTAAAGCTTTCCAAGTGTCAAGCTACCAATAGAGAGGATCTTGACTTTGGAATTTAATTACATTATGATTTAAGTTAATTAAGAGAGAGGATTAAGATTAAGTAGGCTAATGACACTTGGTATAACATTAATGATGGTTGGTGGGATATTTTGTACACATTAATGAGCTCATCTCTCCCCTAGATCAGATGGGAATTTCGTGCAAGGCATGAAGAGAGGGAAAAAGAGAGAGTTTTGAGGGAAAACCAAGAGAAAGGCATCAACTTTGGTCATACAATCAAGGTTCAAGGTGAGTTCTTGGCTTTAGATGTGTTCTTGCCTTGGTTTCTTTCTCTTTTATGGTTGAAAATATGTCTTCTCTCCCTTTTGATGGCTGGTCAAAATGGTTGATGAGTGGGGAAGGGAGTTTGGTTGTTAGATCTTGCTAGAACACCTCAAAGTATGGTAGATCCAAGTGGATCTATGTGAAAATTAGAAGAATTACGTGCTGATTTGATGGCTTTTTCGAATTAGTTACTGTTCATATCTGGTTCTAAATTTGGCATGCTTAAAGTACACTCTATGAGCTTTAAATCCATGGGTAGAACACTTCATTTGGATATGTGTACGATTTATGGTGATTTTTCAAAGTTAGGGTTCGAAATCTGGAAACAGTGTTAAGCTTTTGGAAGGGTGTCAAGTTCCGTACAATTCTGGTACTGTTCGGCGTAGAATTGGTTCCTGAAACTATTTTTCCTTCAACTTTAACTTAATTAGCTTTCAGTGAGACTTGGAAGTACTCAATTTGGAGTTTTCTAGATTTACTTATGAATTTTGAAAGTTGAGCAAAAATTCTGGAGATTCTGCGTGAACAGTACCCGCGAACCAAAATTTCTAGATTTGGTATTCTTGAATCTAAAGCCATCTAAAGTGGTCCTAATTGATAGGAAATAGATCATAAGGATGTAAAATGATAATATTTATGTTAGAAAAGCTAGAAAGAAAACCCTAAGACTAAGAGAAAGGGTTGAGGTTCAAGAGAGCTAGTCTTGAACTTTATGTAATCTAATGGTCCTAATGGATTGTGTCATCATTATGACTATGTTTAGGACCTTTGGAACATCCAAGAGGATGTTTGATGATGTTGACCGAAAGCTAACATGGTTGGAAAGTCAAGGGAGTCAAAGGAAAAGTAAGAGGAAGGCTTGAGGTGCAAGGTAGTGAACTTACCCTTTATGTGCTTGACATGGTATGCTTATGTGTTGGTTTGTATTTGTTGTTTGAATGATGTTGTGACATGATGATTGTTGCTGGAAATGCTGTTTTTAATATGTTCCCATGGCCATGCATTTTTATACCAAGCATAAAGCATGATGGCATGTCACTAGTTAACTTAAGTTTATGAAAAACTACATACCATACACTAGCATCCATCTTGTGCATGTATGTGGTAATGTTTGCTACTGAGATTCCCCCGAATCTCACCCCCTCCCTAACCAACCATTTAGGTCAAATCAATGATAGGCACTAAGGGCATGAGAAGCAAGGAGAAGAAGTGGAGAATTATTAATGCTAATGATTGATGTTATTATTCAATGTATAATTCTCCTATGTTGTAAGTTATGTTATGAATGCCATCAATTCAATGAATGAGTTAAATCACGAGATTTGGCAGACTTATAGTGCACATCCCAAGCTTCAAAATGAGTGGTAAATCACCTCATTTGGATGTGTATATAAAGAGATATAAGTTTTCAAAGTTAAGGCGCAGAATCTGGAGAGTCCAGATTTTACCAAACAAATAGTAATCTTAATCCAATAAACTGTACGAATTGGGCAAGAATAAGTCCAATTGAGTATTTTTCCCTTAGAGAGAATTGAAAGAGCTTTCCGTAGAATTTTGGAACACCTCCATACGATTTTTCTAAAATTAGTTATGATTTTTCAAAGTTGAACCTGTAATCTGAAAACTGGACAGTGAATAGTAATTTTCCGAAAATTAACGTCCAAATTGAAATTTTTAAGTTTAAGACCATCCAAAGTGGTCTGGAATGGATCTAAATGAATGCTAAGGTACTATATAAGTAAGGTGTGACAGTTTCCGTTAGTTTATTGTTTTAATTTCGTAAAATTTTTATAACTCACCCAATTCACCCCCCTCTTAGGTGAGACTGCCACTAACATTTTATAGTTTCAATGTGGTGGTCAAGCAAAAAAATAAGCCATCACCAACATGAATTGTTTATAATTTTTTTTTTTTGAGCTAAGTATATGTTAATAAATTTTTTAGATAATCAAAGTTAGATATTCAACTTTTTTCCATGTAAATGACATATATTGTAATTATTCAACTCTTTTCACATTTTGATCCAGTTAACTAATGACTTTGTTATTTTTAATTTACAAGCATTTCAAGATAGTGTGCCATATGATCCCAAAGAAATCAACTCAATAAGGGATACTTTGTCAATAACATTGCTTGAGAACTTTGAAAATGTGAATTAGTTAAGTCATTCATATTTTAGTTCATTATTCATTATATAAGTTTAGTTGAAATATTAATTAGTTAAGTTGTTGATTATTAGGTGTAGTTGATTGAATAAGAATTGGACACATTAGCTATGTTAGTATTAGGTTTGAGTTTATGTCTTGAAATGATTTTGCTTCTTCTGTTATGTTGGTTGGAATGAGGGTATAATTAGCATTGTAGGGAGGTCATATAGGAAATTAAATCGAAATTTGTTAAAAAAAGAAATTGAACCTTGCAGGGTAGTTATTTGATTAATCGCCCTGAAAGGTTTTTTTAATGACGGTTACCAAAAAAAATACTGTTAAAATCAAATTTTTCATGGCGGTTAAGCTATAAAACCGCTATGGAAAGTTACTTTTTCATAGAGGTTACTTTTTAAAACTACATTGGAAAGCCCTTTTTTAATTGTCGTTAAAGGTCTTTTCTCCAATAGTGGATTTACTCTTACTTGTTAATGGTGTGAATGTAACTTGTCAATAGTGGTATTGTCACTTGTTAATTTACATGCTGATATAAATTTGCTTACGTTTTGAATAAATGTCATTCAAGTAATATAAACTTAGTAATACATTATGGTTATAACATGATATAATATTTTTATTTTAAGTGAAATATAAAAGAATTACACATTTGAAATTAACAGTTATTAATATTCTGAATGTATATTGTTAATATCTATACCTTAAGTTGTGAATAGTGGTATCATGACTTATTGATTTACCTATTGATATATGTGATTTTGACAATTATTCTGCTTTTTTGTTTGAAAAACTAAACATGAAAATAGGTTAAATACAAAAACCAAATAATAATATTATTTAATTTGTCAATTTTATTTATATAAAATATGTTGTCAACAATCAGACTATCATTTGTCAATACATCCACCCACAATTATCAATAATAGCATCTACACTTGTCAAGATATGCTTATCAACTAACATTTCATTGCAGCATTTAAATATTCTGACATAAAGCATATCATTTATAATAACAAGTAATATAAACAATAAAAATGTCAAATGAGTTATTTTCTTTTACAACAAATGATGATATCATCATCTTCGTTCAACTTTTCATAACTTATGCATTCATTTATATTTATTGTTCTTACACTATTTCCAATATATCACATATCATTTACATCATTCAGAAACTTCCCTCTATATGAAAGAAACAAAATAGATGATTTTCGGACATATTCACCATCTTTAATATAGACCTATACAACACAATTATCATTAACAAGTCAAATAGCCATATTGACAATTGTTACTACCTGTATTGACAACACATTTTCCCATTCTATATCAGAGGCATTCTACCCACAACAACCATTATTATTTTCACTCATTCCCACTTAATCATAAACAAACACAGCATGCCACCTATAATATAATGGATTAAACCCTAATTTAAAATTATCAACACAGCAAGATGAAGAGGGAGATGAATGTTGCAAACACAAAAATCTATCAAGAAGATGAAGAGGGTGGCTATTTTGACTTTATTGATGGTGATGGAGAAGATGATCGAAAAACTCTATTTCCTTGGTCTAAAAATTTTTTTCCCCCCTCATGAAGCATTTAGAGGAAGACACACAAAAATGATGTTTCCTTTTACTTTTTTGCTTCTAAATCATTAAGGACAAAAAGATAATTGTAGCTTTTGATTCTCTTGCAATGAAGTTCCATTGGGACTTATAATCTATTTGCGATTTATATGGGACCTTTTTGTAATATTTATTCTTCCTTAGGACCTTAGTGTCATTTTCCTAAAAAATTGTCAGAAATTGATGCTTCTCTCCTACCAAGCGGCCTATCCGCCAGTCAGCTTCGTCCAATGCTTCCTAGAAATCCTATAAACTCACCATACTTACCCTTTTCATCATCTCATCATCTTAACTACTCCTTGAGATTGAAACCATGGTATTTCTCTTCTGTTTTTCTCACACATCAAGAAAACCAAGAAAATACTTTTGTCACTCTAAAAATTTTCCTTTCTTAAATTTTTGTCTTAAAATGAATTCTTTTTCTAGGTTTTTCCTATCTTGCAATGGATGGATGGGAGTTGGTTCTTCATCGAAAAACAATTAGATGACGAGTTTTTGAAGGTGACATACACTACATTATATATACACATATCCCAAAAAAACAAAAGATTCGTTCTTTTTAATGAATGGAATGACATTTCCTCAATGTCTTTTTTTTAATTACATCCTTAATGTCTTTTCTCTGCACTTTCTTTTTCTATCTTTTTAGACAGGCTTACGTGCCATAGTTAGCCTAATTTGAGTTTAAGGCTTAGCATCCATATTCTCATTTTTATTTTTAAATAGCATCAACTAACAAGAATAAGGTAAGGTATAGATAGATATAACAAAAATAAGTAAATACTTTTAATCTGGTAAATAAATATTGTATTTTATGTTTTAGGTTTATTTTGAAAAACAAGTGTATTCTTACTCTTTATTTAAAAATAAAATTTTATTTTAATTAAAATTAGTAATATACTTTATAAAACTAAAATCACTTAGGATTAGGGTTACTATTTATTCGATATTCCTTTGAGGGGAAAAAAAACTTAGGTCAAGTTTTTTATATCCATTATGTCAAGTTCTCTAATTACACGACCATGTGTCTTTTTTGTTTTGTGTGGATTTATAATTAAAGGCTATTAAATTTTAATACTTCAAAAATAGGGCACATAGTGATGTGTAATTGGAGAACATGACATAATAGATATAAGTAACTTGATATAAATATCAATATATTATTATCACCTCTTCCACCAAACCACATCTTGAAAACGGCTTACACTGGCTTTAGGCACAAATTATTGTTCATAAGCCACCTTCATTAAAAAATTTTAACAAAAAAAAAACCTTATTCCTTGGGCTTCTCTCAAGCTGGTCATAATAAATGTTATGGATTGAGCTTGGGCTTTGGCTCATTGTTCTATTCCTCAGGCTCATTAATTATGTTTTCCTCTTCCTGATGTTTATAATCTGCCTATCTCTATTTTCTCTATCGCAAGCATTGCCTCTCACTTTTTTATTGCAATAGGTCCTCACATCTGAATTCAAATTTCAAAATTTCATATCCCTCCATTTCTTCACGTCTCCTTTCTTCTTTTGCCTTGACGAACTTTTCTCAATTCTCAGAAGTCTCAATCCCCTTTTATCCCATTCAAAATATTTGTAATCTTCCTTTATTCTTCCTTTCATTTCTGTTCTTTCCCCATCTTCCTCCATTTTTATTTTCTTTTCACTGGTTTCACTTTTCTTTATTTTTCTTTGATTTGTTTTCCTTTGGCCCCTCATATTATGTTTTCTAATCAGTTTTTGCAATTCATCAAGGAAGGAAGAAAACAAAAGTATGTGTTCTGTCTGTTTTCTTCTTATTTGCTCGAGGCAGCTCTTCTATTTTCTTTGAACCCATCTCTCTCTCCGACATTGATCCAAGAATCAAGAGGATGCCATTGAAGTTGTTCAGAGATCTTACAATATTGATGCTCTAATGCCCAACTTTATTTCAGATGAGAGACGGACTTTCTCGTCTATGTATTCTCTCAAAAAGCTCACCAGCAAAAGCTTCAAAGTTTGTGTGCCTTCCTTATACATACATGCATGTTAATTGTTTGACTGTTTGCGTTATTGTTAATGACGGCCTAGAATTAGCACCTAAGCTTTCGAGATAAAGATTTGCAAACAGATATGACCTTTTAAGCAAACAACAAATAGTTGTTTATAACATTAGCACCTAAGCTTCCAAGATAAAGATTTACAAGGCTTATTACCAGAAGGTTTGGATCTGATATTATAGAATTGGTATGTGAGAATAACTCAAAATTGTATTCATCTTGTGCACTGTACAGTGAATATATAGAGAAGAGGTGAATCGGGAAAGATTACATGAGATATCAAAGGGTGATTCCTGGAATAATCTGCCTAATATTTTGGGAATAACAATTATTTACATATTAACTACAGATATTAACTCCTCTATTTTCCGTTTGATTTATTCTTTTTACGTTTTCTATGGCTAAGATGATTATTTTTCATCTGTTCCCACCCACATTAATAAACTCTGTAGAAAAATCATTGCAAAACTTCCGTATTAGTGAGATAGACTATTGTATGTAAATTTCACTGCATTCATGACTGATAAGGAGAATTTAACATCTTGAAGAAGAAGAAGAAGAAGAAGAAGAAAGACAAGAATGCATGTTACTGGTTTTAGCATTTAACCTATTTCAACAAATAAGTCATTGATTAGGGCAGCTTTTGTTGTAATTGTTCTGAGCACTAATGTAGGCTGTCTATTTGTTAGTTTATGTAGTTGGATGAGTGAGGGTTAGTGGGTAAGTTAACTATATTTTTTTTTTAATCTCTATGCGTCAAACATGTCCAAGTGTATATTATTAGTTTTATTTCTTCTTTCGTGCTAGACATGAGTGCTTTTCTGGCTTGAAAGTTCACAAAGTCAAGGGTGTGCAGTACAAGGAGGTTGTCATCGCCCTTCAGGAATATGATCCTAGGTATGGAAGGTAGTATGCTTTATGTGTTCTTCATCTTCCATTCATTTTCAGTATTGCAAGTAAGATAATCCAATTTCCTGTTCACCCTAACCATCTTAGAAACATGAGAAAAGTCACTTGTATGTGGCATGGTGAGTGTGGGAAGTCTACATTGTGAGGATTACAGGTTGTTCCTAACACGGACAATGAAAATGTGTTTTGAAAGATCCTTCCTTTAACCCTTCAAAGTACGTGTTCGGAGGCATTACAGTTCAAGCAATTCATGAAACAAGCCCATAGATTAAAACTTTGTAATTGGTTCTCGGGTTACTGTTCATTGGTTAAATTTCATATTTTTGGTCCAACTTTAAAAAATTATAACTAATTCTATAAAAATTGTATTGAGGTACTCCAAAATTCTATTTGAAGCTCTTTTAGTACTATTCAAGGAAAAAATATCAAATTAGACTTACCTTAAGCCAATTTGTACAGTTTAATCC
Organism: Neltuma alba; assembly: GCF_004799145.2. NCBI lineage: Eukaryota > Viridiplantae > Streptophyta > Magnoliopsida > Fabales > Fabaceae > Neltuma > Neltuma alba. The sequence goes on along the minus strand of NW_021634039.1, from coordinate 16,117 downwards.
ATGAAAATCACTATTCATTTGGTAAATTCAAGAACTTCTAGTTTTCTTGGCTCAACTTTGGAAATTCATATCTCTTAGTGTACACATCTAATTAAGGTAATGTACTATCATTTTAAAGCTTGGGATGTGTACAACATGTCTGCCAAATTTCATGACTTAACTCATTCATTTGATACGTCAAACTAGAGCTGGAAACTGACTGCTTTAGGACCTACGTTTTATCCCTTAACCAAATCTTACTTTAATTCTTTTTATTATTCTGGCATGCATAACTTAGCCTTATTCTTTCCTATTCATTCTTATACATTTCATTCATGTCATAAACATTCTAAATAAATACATGACATCATTGGCATTCATATACATAATTTACATAATAGGAGAATTATACATAAATCCTCAACCAATCATTAACATCAATAATTCTTCATTTTCTTCTCCTTCCTTCTCATGCTCTCCTTCATGCAATCATTGTGCATTATTGATTAACCTAAATAGTTGGTTAGGTAGGGGTGAGAATCGGGAGAATCTCAGTAGCAAACAATAACCACCCAAACATACATGGCAAGCTTAGCATTTATAACATAACCTTCATTTTCTAATTCATCTAACTCAGCAGGATCAATGACTTTGCTATAAATAGCGCTAAAAAACATATAAAGTCTTGTAATAGTACTTCTCACATCGGTTTTCATAATGCCTCAAATAGCAAGTGGAAGTAATTGTTGCATCAACACGTGACAATCATGAGACTTCATCCCCGTTATCTTCAAATCATGCATTGAAACAAGTTTGTTCAAATTTGAAGAATAACCTTGTGGCACCTTAAGGTTATTAATAAAACCACAGAAACTTGTTTTCTCTGCTTTTGATAATGTGTGCACAGCTGGATGTAAATAAGCCCGTTTACCCTCTCTTTCTTGTGGGTGGAGGAGTTTTCTTATTCCAATTTCGGCCAAGTCACATCTTGCATTGATTCCATCCTTAGTCTTTCCACTTATATGTAAAAGTGTACCAACAAGACTCTCACACACATTCTTCTCCACATGCATCACATCTAGACTATGCCTCACATCAAGACTCTGCCAATATGGAAGATCAAAAAAGATAGATCTTTTTTTCCATATATCTCACCAGCAGTCTTCTTTTTCTTACCAAAGACCACATTAATTCCCTCCACTCGCTGATAAACTTCTTCTCCAGTTAATGGTCTTAGAGCCATTTCATATTCTTGTGAGCCATTAAATGCCTTTTTCAATCTACGGTAAGGGTGATACCGACTAAGAAACCTTTTGTGACCAAGGTATACTGTCTTCCTGCCATGTTTAAGTTGCATATAGTGGGTGCCTTCTTCGCATATCGGGCATGCTTTATGTCCCTTAACACTGTGTCCTGACAAATTTTCATATGCTGGAAAGTCATTTATCGTGGTGAAGATCATGGCACGTAAATTGAAGGCCTCTTGTTTATATGCATCAAACACATCAACACCTTCCTCCCATAATGTCTTCAGATCCTCAATCAAAGGTGCCAAATACACATTGATATCGTTTCCCGGTTGTTTTGGCCCCGAGATCATCAAAGATAGCATGATATACTTTCTTTTCATACATAACCAAGGAGGCAAATTGTAAATTACGAGGAGCACTGGCCAAGCACTGTGTGTGCTACTAAGATTACCATACGGGTTAATTCCATCCGTACAAAGCCCTAGCCGAAGGTTTCTTGGCTCGTCACCAAATTGAGGAAATTTTTGATCTATCGTTTTCCATTGAGAAGAATCCGCCGGGTGACGAAGCTTTCCATCACATATTTTCTCATCGAAATGCCATCTCAAGTTCTTTGCATCTGTGGCATTAGCAAATAGACGCTTAAATCGTGGTATTATTGGAAGATACCACAGAACCTTTAAAGGAGAACCTTTGGTCATCTCATTATAATCACCATCATCTTTCTTCATTTTGTATTTTGAAGTCCCACATTTAGGGCACTTATTCAACCCTTCATAATCATTTCTGAATAATATGCAGTCATTAGGACACGCATGTATCTTCTTATATTCCAAACCCATCGGACACAATCTTTTTTGCCTCATACATTCATTTCGGAAGTGAATTCCCTTTGGGAAGAATATCACTCAGCAATTCAAGCAATTCCGTAAAACTAGCATCGGTCCAACCATTTCTTGCCTTCAAATTCATCAATTTCAATACAGTTGTCAACCTTGTGTAATCATCTTTGCACCCCGGGTATAAAGGTGTCTCTGCATCACTACACAAAGTTTCAAAGGTGGAAGAGAACTGTGTAGAGGATTCAGACCTTATATCACGAAACATATCCGAAATTCTATCACCAAAGTTTTTATTCACAACCTTCTCATTTGCAGACAGTGTAGTCTTTCTAATTTCTCCATCCAATTTGTATATCTCAAATTTATCCCATCACAGATAAACGGACAATAGTACAATCTCTTTTATCTCAGAAATACTCCGTCGACTATTGTTTAAACATTTGACACAAGGACAATAGTACAATCCATCTCTTTTACTAGGGGCATTTCTCTGAGCAAACTCAAGAAAATTTTCAACCCCATCCTCATATTCCTTGCTAATTCTCTTAGCTTTCATCCAATTACGATCCATTGTTCTACAGATTATTTAAACAACACTTTACTATCAATCAAAATTCATATCAAAGAAAAAAAACACCAAATAACAAACAGATTATTTATTACTAAATTCTTATATTTATTACAAAAAAATTACCAAAAATTCGAAATAAATATCAAAAAATTATAAAAAATTTAAAAACTTCACAATTAATTAACTCCAAACATTTAAACATGTTTCTAATATAGTATATAAGAAGGAATTAAGGTTTTCTCACATCCAATGCCCACCAATCAACACCAATCAACGGTTCAACCACATAAAAAATGCAAAATGAACAATATAAGCCAACCACAATGTAAAACTAACAAACCCATTTCATATATAACAGATTTTCATGGCCAAAACATTCAACAAACCAAGAAAAATTGAAAAGAATGAAAGAAGAGGATACTCACAGAGCAGAGAAGATTCAAACGCGAAATGAGGGCGTTCGGCGGCGGCGGATGGCGGCGGACGGCGGGCACGCACCACAACCTCAATAGAGGAGTTTAATCAGCGGGATAGTGGGGGGTATGGCCGGTTTTCGATGGTGGGACAGAGGGGACCACGGCCGAGCAAGAATGATGCGCAATGAGGGGCGTTCGAACCACAGCAGACGGCGGCAAGGCAACACAAGCACAATGGAGAAGTTTAAACGGTGGGGTAGTGGCGGGAATGGCCGGTAATGGTAGTTTCTCGGTGGTGGGACAGAGGGGGACCACGGCGCACTGAAGAAATGAAAACGAAAGAGACAAAAAGTGTCGAAGGAGAAGGTAAAGTGACTCACTTTCCACAACGGTTATTAAGAAAACCGTTGTGGAAAGTGAGAGCCTCTTCATCTTATTTACAAAAATGCCACCGCCTTTTTTTCCACGTCGTTTTTCTGCTTAACCGCCGTTATTTTGCGACATTAAAAGTGTTTTTTCTAGTAGTGCTTGCAACTTAACATCTTTATAACATAATGACATGTTTAGAAATTATCATGCATTTATTATAAAACACATATGCCCATGACATATTTCAAACACATTCACAATCACAACACGAGTTCATAAAATCATATGACATAGAAACATGTTATACATACAAACAAATACCAAGTACATAAGAGTAAGGTCAAGTTTGCTACCTTCTGTCTTTAAACTTTCTCTTTACTTCCTCTTGATCCCTTTGCTACCAATCGTTAAGGTTTCTTGGTCAATGCCATTCATATTCCTCAATGTCTCATGACCCTAAATGCATCAACACATCATTTCCGTTTATTTATTAGAGTCATGGTAATTAACAATATCAACACTTTGTTTTCTTTGAACTATATTAACTTCTAACTTTTGATTTTGATTTTCAAATTTTCTAAAATTAATTCCACATGCTATTCTTACAAAATTTTGAATGTAGAATCTATTTCCAAGTTCAAAATAATCAAAATCAAGCTCCTTTCCCATGAACCAGCCTTGACTAAATAATATGCACTTTAGGGTCCAAAAATTCTATTTTCAATTCTAATGCTTCCAAACTTGTTTTCTCACCTTTACCCCACATAATTTTTCATTTTAAACACATTGAAAACATCAAAATCATAAAAATCCAATCCTAGCCTCAAGAACTAGCTGTGGCCGAAATGTTACTCAAGCTACATAATCATGAAATTCAACCAATTTCAACATAAAGTCACTTGATTCTTGTTTTTTTTAAGCCTCTAAACATTATTCTAACATCAATTTCATCTTCCCCTATCCTTAAAAATTTCGTGAAGCATGCCCCGTTAGGGTTTCAAGCTCCCAAAAATTATTAAAATCCATAGCCAAACTCAACAACAACAAGGGGAGTAAAAACTACATCAAAAACCATGAACATACCTTGTTTTAGAGCTTAATCTTGTATTGGATCACTTGGCCTTTCTCTCCCCTTCTTCTTTCTCTTTCTAGAATTCATTTTACAAGAGTTCCTCCAAGGTTTCCATGAGGTTAGGACGAAATGAGGGGGGGGAGAGGGTATTTATAAAAAACAAGATTGAATATTGACCGTTGATCTTAAAAATGTGTGGCTTGATCTGGACCGTCCATTTTTCTTTTTCATCTTGTGATGAAAAGTGTCCTATGATATCATGCTTACATCTTCTTGATGATATCATTCTTACATCATCAAGCCACATGTTTTCAATCCAACCGTACACGTGTCCTTTTACTAGAAATTTCCAACATTATCCATTAATTTTGAATTTTATTTAATTAATTTCTTTGAGTGGGCAGCAAGTCACGAAATTGGAATCTCTTCCAGGCCCAATGTGGGTCCCACACATGGTCTAGGATGGCCCAAAAAGTTGGCCCACTAACCAAAACACAATCACAAACCATTCCGACTCCTTTTTAGTTACTATTCACTGGTAACGTTCCGTAACTTTTCTAGGCCTTCAAAAATTTATTTCTCTCCATAATAAATCCCATTTTCATATAAGAATATGATCTGAAAATTTTTAGAATTTTTCTCCACCTCTAGATATTTATTTTGAATTTTTCCCTGATTAGGCCTTTATCGGTAAAACTACAGGAAATAAATTCTCTAAAATTAATTCATGTACTTTGAAGGCCTGAAATAATTTTATAAATTTATTCCCATATTGATATAATTTATCCATGTTTTTCTCAAATTTATTGAGACCTCTCGCTATTTTAAATAATTATTTTCCTCCAACTTTTTCACTATTTTCCCGAAAACCTCCATTTCCAGAAAATTCCGTAACAAGCTATTTTTATACTATTTTCACCTTTTGGGCCTCAATTGAGGTTTCAAAACCTCTAATTTACATCTTACCATTTTTTTGAAAATTTTCTAGAATTTTCGGGCATAATTTTTATTTTTACCCTTACCAGCTCGAAACTTTACAAAATTACAATTTTGCCCCTGGTTTGGCTTAACCTGAAATTCACCTCACTAGGGCCTCCAACATAACCTTTGGCTTATATTTATCTTTATATCTCATTCCTAAGTTCCGAGACTTCATCCGAGTCTCTAACTTCCTCTTTTCTCAGTCCCAACAAACCTTCTATTTACGGTTTAGTCCCTGAGAATTCCTCTGTCCTTCTAGGGAATCTCTAGGATCTCTGCCAAAAAAGGTCTAGTATTCTGTCTATTTCAAACTAATTCCAATACTTCTAGGTCTAAAATTCAAAATGTGACATGTTTGTCGTTATTCAGTATGCCCTATCATATGTTGTGGATGCTTTGGCATTTTTGTTGTATGAACTTCAAGTTGTTTGCTTAATTTTGAACTTATCCTTAATTTGCTTTCATTTTTTTAAGTAGCTCATGTTTCACCTTTGTTTGATTTATAAACTTCGATGTTGTACTATTCTCTTATGAACTTATCTTCATAAGGATTCTGCAATTTCCATTTACCTGAAGTGTTATATCAATCACAATGCTCCTGCTAGTGGTTGAGGTGATATGATGGTTGCTGTAAGATATATTCTTTTAAATGCTTAAATGCAATCCCGGTCATAAAAGTGGAGCAATATAGATTCAGTTAGCATTTTTTCTCTCACGTTGAAGACGTAGGATGCGAGCACCGCAATTGGATGAGGTGTACTCACCTCTAAATGTAACACTTCCTTTTGAGAATTTTGACAATGCACATTTTCTTGTAATTCATTTAACATTTACTTTTACGTTGTGTAAAGTTTTTATTCACTCTGTTTATTTTTAAGAACAACTGAAAGATTAAAAGAATTTCCTATCCATTCTAATAATGGACATTGAGAATTTTAAGGATGGACATTTTCCTGTAAATATTTTCCTGCAATACCCACTTATAGAACTCAATCCTGCTCAATACCACTCATGGTTTAATCGGGTTTCCTTTTGGGTTTATTGATCTCTTAATAAATTAAAATAATGACTAAATCGGTTCTAAAAATGAAATCCCATTGACTTAAAATAGCCCAAAGTTGAACCTGCTGGGATGGTGCAATAAACTTTTTTTTTTTTACATGGATAATTTGTTAATGTATGAGCCTGGACGGCGTAGGGACATATTCCTTTTCCTTTTAAGTTCATGTTACATTGCTTTCTAGAGTTGAAAGATGGTAAAGGTCACTTGATATCCAACTTTCATATAAGTGCCTTACCTTCTCGGTATAAGTTTCTCATCACTTTATTTATGCACAGCTTATATGGAAATAGCAAACTATACCCTTTTTATTCTCACCTTTTAATACATACTGCTATGGTTTGTTTCTGATATGTTTTCATATGTGGTCAATATTCTCTTCATCATAGTAATGAAGATGATGTCTTCCATGCTGTACATTTGCATGTGACAGCTGTGTGACATGAGAGTGTGAAATAAAGATAAGGGAGAAGACAAAGATGTAATCAAAGTTCCAAATTAATAGAGGAATGAGAGGGAAAAGACACTATTTCGTATCAAGAAATGGAAGGGAGGGGAGGGGAAGAAAATTAAAATTTTAATAAGCTTTATTTGAAAAATTGAAGAAGTGGGGTTTTAAAATTTTAATGAAGATAATAAGTAATATACTTGGATGTTTGAATTTTAAAAGTTGTCAAAGAGGACATTGAGGAAAATTTGATTCACTTCCTCCCTCCTTAAATAAAATACTCTCTCTCTTTCTCTGATTTTTAATATACTTTCTCTAATTTTTAATACGATTTTGAAAACTAATTTAAATGAATTATATTTATATTATTTGATATAATTAAGCATTAGATTGGAAGTAAATGCTCTCCGTGCAATGCACTGGGAAGCATTAGCTAGTTGTCCTAAGAAAAATATCACTTTTGACACATATTAATATTTTTCATAATAATGACTTCAAAAGATATTTTCAATTTGGGAGCCAATTATCTTATAGGAGAAATTTTTATTTTTTTAATATTTTTTCTTAATGATTCCACACCATATTTCCTAAATTGGAGGCAACCCGCCTCTTTAGAGTGGGTTAGTGGGCTGGCCCGCGAGTCACAACCCATATTACCTGCTCTAATTTAATTACATATTTTTTTTATTGTCATTTATTGTGGGGAGGAATTTTTTATTTGATTTTTCTCTTGGACTTTTTTTTCCCTGAAATAAAATTCCAGGTTTAAGCGTCATGCTGTCATTTCTCAGCCCAGGAATTAGTGTTCGTTTTAACGCAGAACATCGCACGAAAGCAGAAGAAATTAATCAATCCCGTTGCAAGTCATTTTCTAGCTTTGAACTCTTCGGTCTAATCTTAACCCGTACTTCTTATTCTCATTGTTTCATATCAAACGGGACCTTCAGTTCTAGTCATGTCCATTATAATCTGAACAAATTTGGGTTAATATAATCGAAGGAAAAAGAGCCCTTATCTCCCAAAAATTAGCTTTAAAATTATTCAGGCCACTTTTGAGAATTAAACCTCTTCTTCTTTTTTTTTTTTGAAATGTTCAAAATAATATTTACATTGTTTCCCCAAATTAACGTTGAATGTTCAAATTAATATTTATACAGTTTCCCCAAATTTTTTTGAATGTTCAAAATAATATTTATATTGTTTCTCACTCAAACTAAGTTTTTTCACCATTAAAAATTTTTTTGAGGCTCTAATTCTTAAAACAATTCATTTGAACCTCATAAATACATATTGACCTTTTTTCAGTGTCTTAAAATTCTTGATGTCGCACATATAGTAAGTATATAATTGCTCTTGCAAATCTACAAATCTTAATTCCTTTTCATTTTCCTTCCTGCTCACTTTGAAAAATCGATATAAATATGGGGAAAGAGGATCACCTTATCTGATTTCTTGAGTAAGTTTGATTCTACCACAAAGTTGCCCATTGAGAATAATTTTATAGTGAACTATTGGAATACATTGATGAACCAAAGAAGGCCATCAATTAGAAAAACCCATTTTTTCAAAGTGACAGCCGGAAATTCCCTAGAGTTTTGATCAAATGCTTTAGTAAAATCAATCTTCATGAGCAAACTTGCTTCAAAAATATCAGCAGCTCTGAGGATGTTGTTAGAAATCAACCTTTCCTTTATGAACGCACTCTGGTAAGCTTCAATCAAATGAGGAAGGATAACTTTTAGCCTATATTACACAGAACCCTGGAGAAAATAATTTTATATGAAACATTATATAAGTTAATAGGTCTCAAGTCTTTAAGAGTGAGAACTTTATTCCCTTTAGGAATAAAATTTATAGAAGTCTTGTTTAAAGATTTGAGAAGGAAGCCATTTTGCCAAAAGGATAAAAACATTTGAAACACGTCATTGCCAACAATAAACTTGTGGTTTTTAAGGAAATAGGCATGATATCCTTCTAGTCTAGGAGCACTGTTTTTTGAAAGACTAAACAATGCCTCTTGAATTTCTTGTAAAGCAAGCAGAGAGTTCAAGTAAGAAATGTGTTCTTGGAGTAGAGTTGGCAAGTCAAGGTTTTGGATATCTCGAAGAAGCTCTTCGTTACTTGGAGAATGATTCTTCGAGTAAATACCATTAAAGTAATCCCATGTCATTTGTTGAATGAGTTGTTGATCCTCAATCCAAGCTCCATTATTCAACTCAAGGCATTTGACAAAGTTCCTCACCTTTCTTTTTCCTAACAACAGAATAAAAATATATGGTATTTCTTTCACCTTCAGATTTCCACTTGACCTTAGGCTGATAACATTTTAACCTGAATAGTAACCCAATGAACACTATTTCAAACCACTAGTCACTACTACATAATTGTTAATATTTGACGATTATTTCTACTCACATTTTGTGGTTTAAAACCATCAAATATTCTCTGCAAAGCATATTTGATGGTTCATATTTGACGGTTCTTTGTTAATAACCGTCAAAATATTTGTAACAGTTCTTTGTTAATAACAGTCAAATATTCTATGAATGTTTGACAGTTCTTTATTAATAACCGTCAAATAAAAGTCATCTTATTTGGCAGTTTTTTATTAATAACCGTCAAATAAAGTATCCTTTTAAATTTTATATAATTATTTTCATATATTTGTTTCTATTTATTTTTACTGTTAATATTTATTATGATATACAATATAATTATTAAATAATAACAAGAGGATATTATTAAATAAAAAATTATATTCATAGAATTCATAATCCAATACATTATTGATGAATATCATACAATTTGAAAGAAATTAATCATTTAAGTACTCCCTATGCAAAAAAAAAACATTATCTTATAAATTTTTTGAATGCTAAAAGAAATTTTATGAATAAAAAATTCCTAAAAATTGGTTCTTGATCATGCGCCATAATCCAAGTTCCACTCTTTGGGTATACATTCGTAGCTGCAATATTCACTATAAAAGCAGTGAATGATACCCCTTTTGTTGCCTCAAAGTTCAAACGCCCTGAAAGAGGTAAACATCAAGATAAATATTAATTGTACTAAGAAGACTGCAAGGGGAAACAAAGTGATTAGGAGAAAAATGAATCTCATATTATTTATGATGCATTGAGTTATATACAGATAGAGTACACAAGTACATATAGGCTAGCTATAAAAACTGAACTAACCAACTAGATAGCTTACAACTATAGTTTAAGTATTTAACTAATGATATAAGTTAACACTTCTCCAATGTTCATTTAAGTAAAAATTAATTGTAGGAGCTAGGCAACCACCTTGACCGTCTAAAAAAGTGAAGTAATTTCTTCACGAGATTAAGGACTCACTCATCCAAGTTTTCTTCAGGTGCATATATATATGTATCCGCTGATCTTCTATCCCTTAACTTTGCATTACCAAAATAAATACCAACAAAATATCGTACAGAAGAGTGGCATTACCGGGATATTGCAGTCATCTGTACAATCAATGTTAATCGTTTCAATATGAAATGGGTAAGTTTCAAAATAATTACTTGTTGCATTTAGTATATTGGTGGTGGTGGGTAGACGATGATGTATGCAGTATGTGACCATGACGTTTGAACCAGAAAAATCTTGTTCCTCAACAAAAGCAATCAAAAGCATTTCCTCAAATGGGTAGCCTTGACTTTTGTTAAATGAATTCATGGTCTCATCGGTATCTCCTTAGATGAAGAAATGTTAATATAATATGACAAAAGACTGGAGGAAGTGTATAACTAAATAGTCTCATTTTAAATGCATTGTAGGTGGATAATACAGTCCAGCAATTTCAATTGAAAGTATAAATAACCTGAAAAGCATCCCATAGATTTTGTGCCGTATGCTAAATGTGGAGGAATCCTTAGTTTGCGTTTCTTACCAACTAAAAAACAGTGGTAGATTAACAAGTCTTTAAAGGGACTGGAATGCATCAGATGGCATGACAATTTTTATTTCATACCTATCCGTAACAAACAATGGAAAGTGCTTTCCCCATCCCTCTTCAAAATTCGAGGTACATAGTTCAAATTTGTTAGACTTAACACTTATGGAACTCTGCATGAGCCAAGCGATGACATACTTGATAGCAGAGACAAACCAAACATGTAGAAACATCTTACCTTGCCAACACAGTCTTATTAGCGAATTTTGCAATGTAATGAACATGTAGATCAATGGTCCCACTTAGCAGTTGAAATTTCAAGTGCTTACTACTACAGCTAATTAAATACTGATACAAAAATAGGGTGGAATTAAGTGCAGAAATCATGATTTAGTCATTCGATTTATCAATATTACAATACATCTCATTCAGCAATTGATTCCGAATTTACCCAATAAACAGACATTCATAGTGAACAAAAATTACAGATCTACTATACAAAATCTAAAATCTAAATAAGAAAACATCCAAAGACGAAATCTCATAATAGAAGATGATAAATATAAGGAGAATTAGAAGTAGGTGCAAAAAATTTATCTGCTTAAATCCTTTTCTCCTAGTAGCAAATAGAGAGGAGTGAAACAAGGAGGAGGAGGCCGACATAGATGCACAAGAAAAGCCTTGGAAAGGAATGCGAATGAAGAAAGGGGAGGAACAAAGAGAAGACGAAGGAAGAACGGTGACCCATAGCTGAGTAAAAGCAAATCTCGAGAAAGAAACAAAAGAAGCTAAAGTTGAAAACCAGCGACGGTGGCGGTGAGGAGATCCATCAAGAAACAGTGAGATTTGACGGCAAGAAAGGTTGAGTGAAAAAGAAACAAAGGAAGAGGGAATAGGGGCGGAAGCGATGATTGAAGGCTTTAAGGAAAAGTATCGGTGAAATAACCATTAAGTAATGGTTTATCTCACTACCATCTCATAATATTTGACTGTTTTTTGTTTAACCGTCAAGAGTGTTATATATTACAAAATCTGTAGCATTGAGTGACTGACTCAAATACTTGTCCAACAAACCTGAATCTCCATATATTCTGTAAAAAGGTGAAATTTTTGAAAATGTTTACACAATCAGTACCTCACTCTTGTGAAAAATGGGATTTTCTGATAACTTTAAACGAAATTTATTGTTTCTTTTTTTTCCTAGCTCCATTAAAAGACTCGCAACTTCAACTCTTGGTAATCATTTGCTATAGATTTTAGGGGGAATTACAATCAAGTCTCATAAAAAAAAATTACTAAAAAGTCTCAATAACAACATCAACAGCCTATAATAACAAATGTTATAGTAGAGAATGACAGCCTCTGGGACTTGTTTTTCAATTGTTTTTCTTGCTTGAAACCTCACTGTAATTCTCCCTAGATTTTAGACCCAGGCTCATCTCTATATCTTTTTGCTAGCTATTCAACCATTTAACTTATATATATATATATACACACACACACACACATATATTCATTTTCATGTTTGACAATTTTCAGCTGCCATGTGGCTTTGTGATGAACTTAGTTTATCTTCAGTTGCAATATAATGTCACCACTATCATCAGCGACAGTCACTATGATGAGGACTTGGTGGCGACAAAAAGTCACTATTGAAAACCTTCAGCAATGATTTTTAAACTTTCAGCAGTGACTTTTTTTATAGAGTTAAGCTTCCTGCAACTTTTCTTTTTCTTTAGATGTACTGAGTCCTATGGTTAATACATAGAGGGAAGGGGTGAGATTCAAAAATCTCAATAGCAGTAACCATATTTCATGTTATGCATGAAAAAATAATTCAGCATACAAAACAAGCCACAGAAAACAACACCTTACAAATAACCGAAGTGAAGCATATTCGTTGGCATATAATTAAATTACACAATATATTTACACGTAAAACCATACAAAAGTTCTATTACAAATAAAATGCTTATGTCAATAAATCGCATCAATGATCTTTTGGCTTTAACCACTTGGCATCAACCAAGGTACACTAATCGCTTCAACGATTTTGTTAACCTACCATCAACCAAGGTTAATCACATCAACAACTCAATAGAATCGCATCAATGATTCTAACAACTTTGCATCAACTAAAGTACATTAATCGCATCAAAAATTTTGATAATCTGACATCAACCACAGTTAATCACATCAGCAACTCAATAGAATCGCATCAGTGATTCTAACAACTTGGCACCAACCAAGTTACGTTAATCGCATCAACGATTTTGATAGCTTGACATCAATTAAGGTTAATCATTTTAACTGAGAAGCTTTATAATTGAGTAAATGAATACAAAGCACATGCATAACTAAATAATTGAGCAGTTGCTATGGCACATGAACATGACAATGATATTAGTAAGGAATTTACACGTTATCATGCTTAATTGTAATAATAGTGGCACAAACAATTATCCAACCAATGCAAAACATATGAAATGATGATTAAAGCTATCTTTCTCCTGCTCTTTTGCATCTGTACCTCTTACTGCGTGATGTCTTGATAAGCTCGGACACAATTCAAATCCTAACATTATAGCTACGTACAAGAAATCCAGACTTGGGTTATAGGTAGTCTATAGCTATCCTAATCTACCAGTAAACCCCCACCTAAACTAACTCTTCTCGTTCGAAATGGTTGATCATCTTGGGTAACAATTTTATATTTTATCTTTATATTTTTAAGACTCTCTAAAGCCTCATTTTTGTTATGTTCCTATTAACTTGTTAATCCATTAGAACTTAATTAAGGGAATAAGATTCAACTTAGCTATTAACTCTTCATGCTTCTTGAATAACATGGAGGAACATAAAACTAGAAACATTAAATCATCATTCGAATGCCTCTAAATATAAACAGCTATATAGAACATTGGCTTAACATTCAGAGACATTTACAAGGAATTTCAAATTAGTTCATGAGCACAAATTAAATTCATTCTTTAAGCATTTAAGATTTTCATTTAGCATCAAGAACCATCAAGTATCAACATAAATCAATTCCACAGTTAGAGCATGGATTCAACCATATGAAACAATTGCTAAACATTCAAGAATAGCAAGTAACAAGTATTTGTCAAATTTCAGCTTCTAAGACATTGATTTTACCATCATTGATGTGTCCTAACCATGAGTCATATATTTAAGGCACCTACACATCATAAGAAGCATCAAACTAATTTCATGCCAATAACAGCATAACCATTATTTAAAAGTCATAACTATGAACTAAATCTGTAACATAATTGCTAAATGCTAGGAGGTTATGACACCAAGCTTGAAACAAATTTTTAGCCCCTAATGATGATTTATTTTTACTGAATATATATATATATATAAATATTACACACACGCATACTCGATACTCCCTATTCCCATATCTTATAACAATGGCATTTCCTTTCCTGAATTTTATGAATTTCTTACATGAAAATAGGCTTTTACTTGACAAATTATTTTCTTGAGACTTTAGCTAATTCTTTAGGCCACCTAAGCAATTTATGGATCATTATCTCAAAGCTTTCAAATTCAGGATATTGCATCTTCATAGTTACTCTTCTAATCCTATTTATAAGTCGTCAATCCCAACATGTTTGATTAGAACTAAGAAAAATCTTAAATCTCATTAACTCTATCTTAAATTTTAATACTCCCTTCAGTCTTGTATATAAGCTTCAAATAGGAGTATGCTCCATTTTATAAGTTTCAATTTAAGTTTTTCTTAACATTTAATACTTTTTTTTTCTAATTTTGCTCTTAATTTTTTATTCTCTCTTTTGCCATTCTCTCTCTTAACATATTTCCCCACACATTCTCTTTTATCATTTTTATCATTTATTATGAGGGCATATTTGGAAACAAGATTATATTTATAACCTATTTATTATTTTTAACTAATTTTTCGTCGTCTATGAATTAATTATTTGAAGCTTATACTCCTCTAATCCTATTTATAAGACACTTCCAATATATTTCACATAAACTAAGAAAAATCTTAAACTACATTAACTCTTCATTAAAATATAAGAACTATCCAACTTTACCCCTATTTAATATATTTTTTTTAAAAAAAATAACTATCTATACTATAATAAATAAAGAATAAAATAGTACCACTACCAAAAAAAAAGCTTTCAACGGCGGTTATTTAAGGTTTTTCACGGCGGTTTTGGAGGCAAAGTGGATACAGTCGATGTTGAAAGGTAAATAAAACATGGCAGTTGCAAACCAGCATGGAAAATCAATTTTCCACGACCGTTTTTAAAAGAACCGTCGTGGAAAGTTAAGTTTACATGGCAGTTTTATTAATAACCACCGTGGTCAATTTTTTTAACGGTGGTTATTTGAATAACTGCCATTAAAAACTTAGACTTTTTTTTTTAAATTTTGCATGAATTTCTTTTTACCTCCCTACAGTTTATAGACCCAAATCTAGACAGTGTAGAATATATAGAACAATTTCAAGATGACCATATAAACAAATAATCAACTAGCTAGTTAATATATATATATACACACACACACACAGAGCAAGTATTGAAATTTCTTTTAACATAGGCACAAAGCTTATTAAACTAGAGAAGCAAAGTACGGGGGAAACAATGAAACAAAGAGTAGTAACAAGTGAAAGGGAGGTCATTGAATTCTGTCTGCAGAGTAGAAACCACTACACAAAAAAAATATGTATTTTCTACCTGTTAAATTATGACGTTTCTAGCAGTTTTAACCGCAACAAACAACATTTGTAGCGATTAGACAAACCACTAGAAAATCAAGTGTAAGAAATGGTTTTCTAGCGGTTGTGGAAACTGCTACACAGTATAGTCAAAACACCAAAAATTAACCACTAGAAAAAACAAGCAGGCACATGCGAATGAGACAATATTTGTAGCGGTTATAGGAACCGCTAGAAAGTTTTGGATGAAATTACATTTGCCCAGAAACAAAATTTCATAATGGCACCAAAAATTAACTTTTCGATGAAATTACATTTTTTGGGGAACCGAAATTTTAAAATTGGTGCCAAAACTTTCTGACGGTTTTTAACCTCGAGAAATTTAGTGCCAGGTGGGGCCAAATTTGAATTTTGTGGAATTTTTCCGTCTTTTTTTTTACTTTTCTAGTGGTTTCTGAACAGCTACAAAGTTTATTCTAGGCAAAAAAAAA